>NC_140544.1:16613377-16650877 GCF_057382185.1 Mchenga conophoros | reverse complement strand
TCCGTTCCGTAGTCGGTATCCGTAGCCAGTCTTGTTAATGATCTCACTGAGGGGGTTCAGGCCTATGCAGAACAGCAGTGGGGACAGAGCATCTCCTTGGTAGATCCCGCACTTGATGGTGACTTGTGCTATGGGCTTGGAGTTGGCCTCTAGTGTTGTACGCCACATCCCCATTGAGTTCCTGATGAAGGCTCTTAGGGTCCCATTGATCTTGTACAATTCTAGGCATTCCAGTATCCAGCTGTGGGGCATTGAGTCATAGGCCTTCTTGTAATCAATCCAGGCAGTGCACAGGTTGGTCAGTCTGGTCTTGCAGTCTCGGCTGATTGTTCTGTCTACCAGTAGCTGGTGTTTTGCGCCTCTGGTATTCTTGCCAATTCCTTTCTGTGTCCCGCTCATGTATTGACCCATGTGCCTGTTCATCTTAGCCGATATGATGCCTGACAGGAGCTTCCATGTAGTACTGAGGCAGGTTATTGGTCGGTAGTTGGAGGGGACCGGTCCCTTCTTTGGGTCCTTGGGGATCAGGACCGTCCGGCCTTCAGTTAGCCATTCCGGGTGTCTCTCGTTAACTAGCAGCTGGTTCATTTGTGCTGCCAGACGCTCGTGGAGTGCAGTTAGCTTCTTCAGCCAGTAGGCGTGAACCATGTCGGGCCCTGGTGCTGTCCAACTCTTCATACTGGAGACCCTTTCTTGGATATCTGCCACTGTGATGGTTACTGGACCCTGTTCAGGGAGGTCGCTGTGGTCTGCCCTCAGATCCTCTAGCCACTGAGCATTGCCGTTATGGGTTGCATCCTTCTCCCATATGCTCTTCCAGTATTGCTCCGTCTCCAGCCTTGGTGGTGCTGTTCTCTTATTGTTCCCTTGCCACTGAGAGTACACCTTTGCTGGTTCTGTGGAGAACAGCTGGTTTATTCTCCTGCCTTCTATCTCTCTGGTGTACCTCCTCAAGCGGCTGGCCAAGGCTGTGAGTCTTTGCTTGGCAGTTTCCAAGGCCTCAGGTATGGACAGCTTGCTGTATTTCTTAGGCACCTTATTCGTCGCACCTTTCTGCAACTCCGTTAGTTGGCTAACCTCTCTCCGTGCTACTTTGATCTTGCCCTCTAGCCTCCTTCTCCATGGAGGGTACTGCCCCTTGTGGCTGTTCAACTTGTAGCCAAGCATCTCACTGATCACTGCTGCCGTATTGTAGATCAGCTTGTTAGTGTCGGTAATCGTGGTTGTAGGTATTGCCCGTAGTGCTGCATTAACATCATCTAGCAGACCTTCTGAGGGTACTTCACGTAATCTTGGTAACCGGCTACGGGGGATCCAGGTTTCAAGCTTGGCCATGATCCTATTTTTCAGGTCAGTTCCTCTCGCACTCAACGATCCTTCTCCTATCACACTTGGGGCTATGTACCCAATCTCGGGTGGGGGTGATGATATCTCCCCCCTGACCTGGCGTCCTGACTCCTCCTTGCCGTAGCATTTGTGTTGTACCTCGTCAATCTCTAGCTGTGAGAGCAGTCCCTTCTTTCGAATGTTGGAACACTGAGCTACTAGTTGTTTCGCCGTCATTGTGGATGTTGGGTATCGAAGAATCCATAGGTCCCTCATCCTATTCATGTAGCCCCTTCCGCCGGGGTTACTTGCGTAGTAGCATTCCAACAACGCCCTGTTTTCGTCCCTTGCCCACCGATGCCTTCTTGTTCCAGTAGCCCACTTTTCGTCAGGGTGCCCTGGTTCCTCAACACCTGACGCGGACCTTGTTGATCCGGGCGACGTCCGAGCCGGCATGCCTTCATATTTATCTGTCTCGCTCATGTCTGCGGTAGGCTTGCTTAGCATAGGGGGTCTAGCCTTAGGACCCTTACTGGATACAGACGCCCCAGGCAGGAATCGAACTTGCGATCCTCTGTTCCAAAGGCGTGTAGTCTAACCACTACGCTATCCAGCTGCTATATATGTGTGTATATATATATATATATATATATATATATATATATGTGTGTGTATATATATATATATATATATATATATATATATATGTGTATGTATATATATATATATATATATGTGTGTGTGTATATATATATATATATATATATATATATATATATATATATATATATATATATATATGTGTGTGTGTATATATGTATGTGTATATATGTATATATATATATATATATATATATATATATATATATATGTGTGTATGTATGTATGTATGTATGCATGCATGTATGTATGTGTTATTATTATTATTTTTTATTTTTTTTTATTTATTTTTTTTTTCCGATAACCTTTTACTACATTTTGTCAGTGTCAGTGCTCCACAGTCTACAGCAGGGGCGGATAATAAAGGAGAGATTCCCGATAGAGTCATGTTCACAGATTTAAATTCTTAGCATGTGGTTGTTTGACATGCCTGTGGTCTCAGTTTTTCCCTGACTGACATGGTGCCGTGCCGTATTCCTCACACGGCTCATCCGCCACAACACTGCTCATCCCTCCCCTGCTGCTGCCAGCCTTCCCATGCAAAGCAGAAGAGGAAGGTTCTGCCACTGGCAGACAGACACAACTGGAAGAGGAAGTGAAATACTTTTCAAATACTACTCTGAAAAGTAGTATTGCACTGAATTGCTCTTCTGTCAAAAAAAAAAAATTTCCCACTGACCTTGGAAGTGAAATGACAAATTGCTTTGATGCCTTACTGAGAATCAGATGGGGGCAGCCTTACAGAATGCAGACTTAATGTCACAAGTCTGGAACTGATGTCCAATTTTTCCAATCTGATGCTGTAGAATGGCTTGATAATAATCAAAGAAGGTTTTCCTGTCTCTTCCTCCGCTCCACTTCTGCACTTGTGCCTTTTATTTTTGTTTTCCACAAAGATTATACTGTAAAGCAGATTGTAATTCATATCGAGGACCCTGAGTTATGGGGTGATAAAGTTTAGGATTAATTCCAACTGACAGTGCAGGTGCTCACCTGCAGCTTTCTTCTGCAGGAAACATATTTCATAGTTTTGTGACTGCCAGAAAAACTAGGATACGAGATACACTGTGTGACCAGATGGCTCTATTTACACCAGGTAATGACTTGTACAGATTTTTGTTATTCTATTTAACCCAACTAACAAGTCATCTCTTTTTGAGAATGAGTTGGATATCAAAATGGATCAGATCAAGATTTCCTACAATAAACACTGCTCTGATAATAACCATAAGTGTTGGTACTCTATAAAGAAAGATAAAACATTATTACCCTGGGCAGTAACTGAAGCACTGATGTGTTGAATGATCAAGGGTCTCTGTTGTGATCCATGTGAAGGATCCTATCTACAGCTTTGTTATTATTAACCATGACCTATCCTACTGAGATAACTGTTCATTGAAGAGTAAACACGCTGTACAGGCATTGATTGTAAGGCCACAGGGACTATTGCTACAGACAGTGACAGCAAAGGAGCATAGAAATAAACATGCCATGCAACTCAGAGTGACCTATAAACAAAAACTTATTAAAATGGAGTTTCTATTAATTTCCATTTGCAGTAAATGCTCAAAGTCCCAAAATAGTATAATACACTAAATATTCCATCAAACTTAATATGACATGTCATATTAAGTTTAAAATAAGAAAAAATGTCCATAAACAAGGGTTTTTTTACTTTCTTGAAAATCGTTTTTTGCAGTGCATATAGCAGCGGTCCCCAACCTTTTTTGCGCCATGGACCGGTTTATGCCCGACAATATTTTCCGGCCTTTAAGGTGTCGCGGATAAATACAACAAAATAAAACTAGTACCGGTACCGAAAAAATAAAAACGATAACAAAATAACGCTGAAAAACGATTAAAACCCTGAAAACCATACATTTCACACCTGAGCCTCAACTCTGGCGGCCCGGTACCAAACGACTCACGGACCGGTACCGGTCCGAGGCCCGGGGGTTGGGGACCGCTTACATATACAGGGAGTGCAGAATTATTAGGCAAATGAGTATTTTGTCCACATCATCCTCTTCATGCATGTTGTCTTACTCCAAGCTGTATAGGCTCGAAAGCCTACTACCAATTAAGCATATTAGGTCATGTGCATCTCTGTAATGAGAAGGGGTGTGGTCTAATGACATCAACACCCTATATCAGGTGTGCATAATTATTAGGCAACGTCCTTTCCTTTGGCAAAATGGGTCAAAAGAAGGACTTGACAGGCTCAGAAAAGTCAAAAATAGTGAGATATCTTGCAGGGGGATGCAGCAGTCTCAAAATTGCAAAGCTTCTGAAGCGTGATCATGGACCAATCAAGCGTTTCATTCAAAATAGTCAACAGGGTCGCAAGAAGCGTGTGGAAAAACCAAGGCGCAAAATAACTGCCCATGAACTGAGAAAAGTCAAGCGTGCAGCTGCCAAGATGCCACTTGCCACCAGTTTGGCCATATTTCAGAGCTGCAACATCACTGGAGTGCCCAAAAGCACAAGGTGTGAAATACTCAGAGACATGGCCAAGGTAAGAAAGGCTGAAAGACGACCACCACTGAACAAGACACACAAGCTGAAACATCAAGACTGGGCCAAGAAATATCTCAAGACTGATTTTTCTAAGGTTTTATGGACTGATGAAATGAGAGTGAGTCTTGATGGGCCAGATGGATGGGCCCGTGGCTGGATTGGTAAAGGGCAGAGAGCTCCAGTCCGACTCAGATGCCAGCAAGGTGGAGGTGGAGTACTGGTTTGGGCTGGTATCATCAAAGATGAGCTTGTGGGGCCTTTTCGGGTCGAGGATGGAGTCAAGCTCAACTCCCAGTCCTACTGCCAGTTTCTGGAAGACACCTTCTTCAAGCAGTGGTACAGGAAGAAGTCTGCATCCTTCAAGAAAAACATGATTTTAATGCAGGACAATGCTCCATCACATGCGTCCAAGTACTCCACAGCGTGGCTGGCAAGAAAGGGTATAAAAGAAGAAAAACTAATGACATGGCCACCTTCTTCACCTGATCTGAATCCCATTGAGAACCTGTGGTCCATCATCAAATGTGAGATTTACGAGGGAAAACAGTACACCTCTCTGAACAGTGTCTGGGAGGCTGTGGCTGCTGCTGCACGCAATGTTGATGGTGAACAGATCAAAACACTGACAGAATCCATGGATGGCAGGCTTTTGAGTGTCCTTGCAAAGAAAGGTGGCTATATTGGTCGCTGATTTGTTTTTGTTTTGTTTTTGAATGTCAGAAATGTATATTTGTGAATGTGGAGATGTTATATTGGTGTCACTGGTAAATACACACACAGATATCCCCCTAAAATAGCTAAAAATAAAAACAAACTAAAAACTACTTCCAAAAACATTCAGCTTTGATATTAATGAGTTTTTTGGGTTCATTGAGAACATGGTTGTTGTTCAATAATAAAATTATTCCTCAAAAATACAACTTGCCTAATAATTCTGCACTCCCTGTAGTGTTCAGCCATACATGCAACTTCACTTTTAAGCAGGAAAGTTGACAGGAAGCTAAATCTGGATAAGTTCAGGATAAATTCACGTATTGGTCACACAGCTCATAACACTGCAAAAGTCCAGCTGAGATAATGGCACGTTTGTGTTTGATGTTTGATATTCTTTGGAGGAATGGAAGCACCTGTAACAAATTACGAGCTGCACAAACAAATCCAATACATACAACAAGTCCAGTTATTTCATTTGAAATTGGGGAGTGCCAGAATTCAGGTTTGCTGGGGATCTATCTGCAGTTGTAATAGATGAACTGGTTTTTAAGAAAATTGCTGTCTTTAATGATTTTTGGGAACTGGTCTTTTAAATTGGGTAGAAATAAAAAATGTGTTATGGTGTAACTGAATTCCTGAATTCCCACAACAATAACACATTATCTCCAGTTTGTATAGGTCACAGAATGATTCATTTATTTGATATTTTCTAGTTGCTTAAGCACTGAAAATGTGCAATGTGTTTTTCATAGTTATCAAGCTGCTAATATTATTTTTTTAGTTTCTGTACGTAAATTACATATGCACATATGATAATATTGACCCAAAGTTAGAGAGGCAAGATTGATTGATTGATAATTTATTTCAACATGTGAACAATACACAAGTACATTTAGAAAAGAAAATAAGAGAAAAAAAATACTATACAAATTACATACAAAAAAAAAAGATGACATGTGCAGAGGAGGGATAGTGGATCAATTAGACAAAGGGAGTTGGATATGGAGCAGAGAAGATTCATGGCTGGATGTAGTGAAGGTGGACATGCAGAGGGTTTATGTGACAAAGGGAGGATGTCACTTGGGTGCAGATGATGCACTTGGGGGACCCCTAAAGGGAGCCACGGAAAGAAGATGCACATATGATGCCAATGGTCATGATAATATTCTGGATCTTAGGAAAATTAGGATGTATTTACTAACAGTAATTATTTAAAAAAAAGCCCAACAGCTGTAATTGAGTTTACAGCCCAGCCTAAGGAAGCCTGATGTCTCACACATAATTAAGCTATTAAAAATGTGGCTCTTTGTTGCAGCTCAATTTCCAAAAGTTATTTGTCAAAACAGCTTTTTTTTTGCCACATTCATAAATATTTGTAAATCTTTAGCTTTAAGCCACAATTATTGTGTTCAGATTTGTGGTCCTGGGAATCTTATTTATTCCTGTGAGAGGAGATAACAGCCAAATCACTGTCAGCCATAGTGTACAATGCTAAAAATATCTACTCAAGGTAGTGATTGTGGCATTACAGCAGTACAGTGCATGTCTGAAATAATGTGTGTCAGATTCCCTGCAATGTGCCCAGTTACTCTGGGTTCACTGGATATCAGCCACCTCCTCTATCTGCCGGTGGTACATACCGTGCAGGGGCCTGTCCTTCCATGATGGTTCCTTGTCTCCCTCCTCTTTCTTGGGTTTCTGCTGCCTGAGGTATTCACTGAGCACTCGGTCAGTTGGGGCCATCTTCCCAATGTATTCTTGGATGTTCGTTGTCTCATCCTGGACTGTGGTGCTGACACTCACCAGTCCCCGGCCCCCTTCCTTCCGCTTAGCGTACAGCCTCAGGGTGCTGGACTTGGGGTGAAACCCTCCATGCATGGTAAGGAGCTTTCTTGTCTTTATGTCAGTGGCTTCTATCTCCTCCTTTGGCCAGCCTATTACCCCAGCAGGGTACCTGATCACGGGCAGGGCGTACGTGTTGATGGCCCGGATCTTGTTCTTACCATTCAGCTGACTCCTCAGGACTTGCCTGACCCTCTGCAGGTACTTGGTGGTTGCAGCTTTTCTTGCGGCCTCTTCATGGTTCCCATTCGCCTGCGGGATCCCCAAGTACTTGTAACTGTCCTCTATGTCTGCAATGTTGCCTTCTGGTAGTTCAATCCCCTCAGTTCTGACTACCTTCCCTCTCTTTGATACCATCCGACTACACTTCTCCAGTCCGAACGACATTCCAATGTCATTGCTGTATAGCCTGGTAGTGTGGATCAGTGAATCGATGTCTCGTTCACTCTTGGCATACAGCTTGATGTCATCCATGTACAGGAGGTGGCTGACAACTGCTCCGTTCCGTAGTCGGTATCCGTAGCCAGTCTTGTTAATGATCTCACTGAGGGGGTTCAGGCCTATGCAGAACAGCAGTGGGGACAGAGCATCTCCTTGGTAGATCCCGCACTTGATGGTGACTTGTGCTATGGGCTTGGAGTTGGCCTCTAGTGTTGTACGCCACATCCCCATTGAGTTCCTGATGAAGGCTCTTAGGGTCCCATTGATCTTGTACAATTCTAGGCATTCCAGTATCCAGCTGTGGGGCATTGAGTCATAGGCCTTCTTGTAATCAATCCAGGCAGTGCACAGGTTGGTCAGTCTGGTCTTGCAGTCTCGGCTGATTGTTCTGTCTACCAGTAGCTGGTGTTTTGCGCCTCTGGTATTCTTGCCAATTCCTTTCTGTGTCCCGCTCATGTATTGACCCATGTGCCTGTTCATCTTAGCCGATATGATGCCTGACAGGAGCTTCCATGTAGTACTGAGGCAGGTTATTGGTCGGTAGTTGGAGGGGACCGGTCCCTTCTTTGGGTCCTTGGGGATCAGGACCGTCCGACCTTCAGTTAGCCATTCCGGGTGTCTCTCGTTAACTAGCAGCTGGTTCATTTGTGCTGCCAGACGCTCGTGGAGTGCAGTTAGCTTCTTCAGCCAGTAGGCGTGAACCATGTCGGGCCCTGGTGCTGTCCAACTCTTCATACTGGAGACCCTTTCTTGGATATCTGCCACTGTGATGGTTACTGGACCCTGTTCAGGGAGGTCGCTGTGGTCTGCCCTCAGATCCTCTAGCCACTGAGCATTGCCGTTATGGGTTGCATCCTTCTCCCATATGCTCTTCCAGTATTGCTCCGTCTCCAGCCTTGGTGGTGCTGTTCTCTTATTGTTCCCTTGCCACTGAGAGTACACCTTTGCTGGTTCTGTGGAGAACAGCTGGTTTATTCTCCTGCCTTCTATCTCTGTGGTGTACCTCCTCAAGCGGCTGGCCAAGGCTGTGAGTCTTTGCTTGGCAGTTTCCAAGGCCTCAGGTATGGACAGCTTGCTGTATTTCTTAGGCACCTTATTCGTCGCACCTTTCTGCAACTCCGTTAGTTGGCTAACCTCTCTCCGTGCTACTTTGATCTTGCCCTCTAGCCTCCTTCTCCATGGAGGGTACTGCCCCTTGTGGCTGTTCAACTTGTAGCCAAGCATCTCACTGCTGCCGTATTGTAGATCAGCTTGTTAGTGTCGGTAATCGTGGTTGTAGGTATTGCCCGTAGTGCTGCATTAACATCATCTAGCAGACCTTCTGAGGGTACTTCACGTAATCTTGGTAACCGGCTACGGGGGATCCAGGTTTCAAGCTTGGCCATGATCCTATTTTTCAGGTCAGTTCCTCTCGCACTCAACGATCCTTCTCCTATCACACTTGGGGCTATGTACCCAATCTCGGGTGGGGGTGATGATATCTCCCCCCTGACCTGGCGTCCTGACTCCTCCTTGCCGTAGCATTTGTGTTGTACCTCGTCAATCTCTAGCTGTGAGAGCAGTCCCTTCTTTCGAATGTTGGAACACTGAGCTACTAGTTGTTTCGCCGTCATTGTGGATGTTGGGTATCGAAGAATCCATAGGTCCCTCATCCTATTCATGTAGCCCCTTCCGCCGGGGTTACTTGCGTAGTAGCATTCCAACAACGCCCTGTTTTCGTCCCTTGCCCACCGATGCCTTCTTGTTCCAGTAGCCCACTTTTCGTCAGGGTGCCCTGGTTCCTCAACACCTGACGCGGACCTTGTTGATCCGGGCGACGTCCGAGCCGGCATGCCTTCATATTTATCTGTCTCGCTCATGTCTGCGGTAGGCTTGCTTAGCATAGGGGGTCTAGCCTTAGGACCCTTACTGGATACAGACGCCCCAGGCAGGAATCGAACTTGCGATCCTCTGTTCCAAAGGCGTGTAGTCTAACCACTACGCTATCCAGCTGCTATATATGTGTGTATATATATATATATATATATGTGTGTGTATATATATATATATATATATATATGTGTATGTATATATATATATATATATGTGTGTGTGTATATATATATATATATATATATATATATATATATATATATATATATATATATGTGTGTGTATATATGTATGTGTATATATGTGTATATATATATATATATATATATATATATATATATATATGTGTGTATGTATGTATGTATGTATGCATGTATGTATGTGTTATTATTATTATTTTTTATTTTTTTTTATTTATTTTTTTTTTCCGATAACCTTTTACTACATTTTGTCAGTGTCAGTGCTCCACAGTCTACAGCAGGGGCGGATAATAAAGGAGAGATTCCCGATAGAGTCATGTTCACAGATTTAAATTCTTAGCATGTGGTTGTTTGACATGCCTGTGGTCTCAGTTTTTCCCTGACTGACATGGTGCCGTGCCGTATTCCTCACACGGCTCATCCGCCACAACACTGCTCATCCCTCCCCTGCTGCTGCCAGCCTTCCCATGCAAAGCAGAAGAGGAAGGTTCTGCCACTGGCAGACAGACACAACTGGAAGAGGAAGTGAAATACTTTTCAAATACTACTCTGAAAAGTAGTATTGCACTGAATTGCTCTTCTGTCAAAAAAAAAAAATTTCCCACTGACCTTGGAAGTGAAATGGCAAATTGCTTTGATGCCTTACTGAGAATCAGATGGGGGCAGCCTTACAGAATGCAGACTTAATGTCACAAGTCTGGAACTGATGTCCAATTTTTCCAATCTGATGCTGTAGAATGGCTTGATAATAATCAAAGAAGGTTTTCCTGTCTCTTCCTCCGCTCCACTTCTGCACTTGTGCCTTTTATTTTTGTTTTCCACAAAGATTATACTGTAAAGCAGATTGTAATTCATATCGAGGACCCTGAGTTATGGGGTGATAAAGTTTAGGATTAATTCCAACTGACAGTGCAGGTGCTCACCTGCAGCTTTCTTCTGCAGGAAACATATTTCATAGTTTTGTGACTGCCAGAAAAACTAGGATACGAGATACACTGTGTGACCAGATGGCTCTATTTACACCAGGTAATGACTTGTACAGATTTTTGTTATTCTATTTAACCCAACTAACAAGTCATCTCTTTTTGAGAATGAGTTGGATATCAAAATGGATCAGATCAAGATTTCCTACAATAAACACTGCTCTGATAATAACCATAAGTGTTGGTACTCTATAAAGAAAGATAAAACATTATTACCCTGGGCAGTAACTGAAGCACTGATGTGTTGAATGATCAAGGGTCTCTGTTGTGATCCATGTGAAGGATCCTATCTACAGCTTTGTTATTATTAACCATGACCTATCCTACTGAGATAACTGTTCATTGAAGAGTAAACACGCTGTACAGGCATTGATTGTAAGGCCACAGGGACTATTGCTACAGACAGTGACAGCAAAGGAGCATAGAAATAAACATGCCATGCAACTCAGAGTGACCTATAAACAAAAACTTATTAAAATGGAGTTTCTATTAATTTCCATTTGCAGTAAATGCTCAAAGTCCCAAAATAGTATAATACACTAAATATTCCATCAAACTTAATATGACATGTCATATTAAGTTTAAAATAAGAAAAAATGTCCATAAACAAGGGTTTTTTTACTTTCTTGAAAATCGTTTTTTGCAGTGCATATAGCAGCGGTCCCCAACCTTTTTTGCGCCATGGACCGGTTTATGCCCGACAATATTTTCCGGCCTTTAAGGTGTCGCGGATAAATACAACAAAATAAAACTAGTACCGGTACCGAAAAAATAAAAACGATAACAAAATAACGCTGAAAAACGATTAAAACCCTGAAAACCATACATTTCACACCTGAGCCTCAACTCTGGCGGCCCGGTACCAAACGACTCACGGACCGGTACCGGTCCGAGGCCCGGGGGTTGGGGACCGCTTACATATACAGGGAGTGCAGAATTATTAGGCAAATGAGTATTTTGTCCACATCATCCTCTTCATGCATGTTGTCTTACTCCAAGCTGTATAGGCTCGAAAGCCTACTACCAATTAAGCATATTAGGTCATGTGCATCTCTGTAATGAGAAGGGGTGTGGTCTAATGACATCAACACCCTATATCAGGTGTGCATAATTATTAGGCAACGTCCTTTCCTTTGGCAAAATGGGTCAAAAGAAGGACTTGACAGGCTCAGAAAAGTCAAAAATAGTGAGATATCTTGCAGGGGGATGCAGCAGTCTCAAAATTGCAAAGCTTCTGAAGCGTGATCATGGACCAATCAAGCGTTTCATTCAAAATAGTCAACAGGGTCGCAAGAAGCGTGTGGAAAAACCAAGGCGCAAAATAACTGCCCATGAACTGAGAAAAGTCAAGCGTGCAGCTGCCAAGATGCCACTTGCCACCAGTTTGGCCATATTTCAGAGCTGCAACATCACTGGAGTGCCCAAAAGCACAAGGTGTGAAATACTCAGAGACATGGCCAAGGTAAGAAAGGCTGAAAGACGACCACCACTGAACAAGACACACAAGCTGAAACATCAAGACTGGGCCAAGAAATATCTCAAGACTGATTTTTCTAAGGTTTTATGGACTGATGAAATGAGAGTGAGTCTTGATGGGCCAGATGGATGGGCCCGTGGCTGGATTGGTAAAGGGCAGAGAGCTCCAGTCCGACTCAGATGCCAGCAAGGTGGAGGTGGAGTACTGGTTTGGGCTGGTATCATCAAAGATGAGCTTGTGGGGCCTTTTCGGGTCGAGGATGGAGTCAAGCTCAACTCCCAGTCCTACTGCCAGTTTCTGGAAGACACCTTCTTCAAGCAGTGGTACAGGAAGAAGTCTGCATCCTTCAAGAAAAACATGATTTTAATGCAGGACAATGCTCCATCACATGCGTCCAAGTACTCCACAGCGTGGCTGGCAAGAAAGGGTATAAAAGAAGAAAAACTAATGACATGGCCACCTTCTTCACCTGATCTGAATCCCATTGAGAACCTGTGGTCCATCATCAAATGTGAGATTTACGAGGGAAAACAGTACACCTCTCTGAACAGTGTCTGGGAGGCTGTGGCTGCTGCTGCACGCAATGTTGATGGTGAACAGATCAAAACACTGACAGAATCCATGGATGGCAGGCTTTTGAGTGTCCTTGCAAAGAAAGGTGGCTATATTGGTCGCTGATTTGTTTTTGTTTTGTTTTTGAATGTCAGAAATGTATATTTGTGAATGTGGAGATGTTATATTGGTGTCACTGGTAAATACACACACAGATATCCCCCTAAAATAGCTAAAAATAAAAACAAACTAAAAACTACTTCCAAAAACATTCAGCTTTGATATTAATGAGTTTTTTGGGTTCATTGAGAACATGGTTGTTGTTCAATAATAAAATTATTCCTCAAAAATACAACTTGCCTAATAATTCTGCACTCCCTGTAGTGTTCAGCCATACATGCAACTTCACTTTTAAGCAGGAAAGTTGACAGGAAGCTAAATCTGGATAAGTTCAGGATAAATTCACGTATTGGTCACACAGCTCATAACACTGCAAAAGTCCAGCTGAGATAATGGCACGTTTGTGTTTGATGTTTGATATTCTTTGGAGGAATGGAAGCACCTGTAACAAATTACGAGCTGCACAAACAAATCCAATACATACAACAAGTCCAGTTATTTCATTTGAAATTGGGGAGTGCCAGAATTCAGGTTTGCTGGGGATCTATCTGCAGTTGTAATAGATGAACTGGTTTTTAAGAAAATTGCTGTCTTTAATGATTTTTGGGAACTGGTCTTTTAAATTGGGTAGAAATAAAAAATGTGTTATGGTGTAACTGAATTCCTGAATTCCCACAACAATAACACATTATCTCCAGTTTGTATAGGTCACAGAATGATTCATTTATTTGATATTTTCTAGTTGCTTAAGCACTGAAAATGTGCAATGTGTTTTTCATAGTTATCAAGCTGCTAATATTATTTTTTTAGTTTCTGTACGTAAATTACATATGCACATATGATAATATTGACCCAAAGTTAGAGAGGCAAGATTGATTGATTGATAATTTATTTCAACATGTGAACAATACACAAGTACATTTAGAAAAGAAAATAAGAGAAAAAAAATACTATACAAATTACATACAAAAAAAAAAGATGACATGTGCAGAGGAGGGATAGTGGATCAATTAGACAAAGGGAGTTGGATATGGAGCAGAGAAGATTCATGGCTGGATGTAGTGAAGGTGGACATGCAGAGGGTTTATGTGACAAAGGGAGGATGTCACTTGGGTGCAGATGATGCACTTGGGGGACCCCTAAAGGGAGCCACGGAAAGAAGATGCACATATGATGCCAATGGTCATGATAATATTCTGGATCTTAGGAAAATTAGGATGTATTTACTAACAGTAATTATTAAAAAAAAAGCCCAACAGCTGTAATTGAGTTTACAGCCCAGCCTAAGGAAGCCTGATGTCTCACACATAATTAAGCTATTAAAAATGTGGCTCTTTGTTGCAGCTCAATTTCCAAAAGTTATTTGTCAAAACAGCTTTTTTTTTGCCACATTCATAAATATTTGTAAATCTTTAGCTTTAAGCCACAATTATTGTGTTCAGATTTGTGGTCCTGGGAATCTTATTTATTCCTGTGAGAGGAGATAACAGCCAAATCACTGTCAGCCATAGTGTACAATGCTAAAAATATCTACTCAAGGTAGTGATTGTGGCATTACAGCAGTACAGTGCATGTCTGAAATAATGTGTGTCAGATTCCCTGCAATGTGCCCAGTTACTCTGGGTTCACTGGATATGAAGCAGAGCCTCTATTTTAAGTGGTAAACAAAGCTCACTGGCTTTTGTTTACATACAAAGCCAGTGAAGTTTTTACCGGGCCACTGAAGTGAAGTGGGTTTTGTGTCAGCACTTGTAAATGTCAAAGAATGCTGCTTACAATCCTGGTTTACTTCCACAACAAGCAGATGGGTGGGAGGGGTGCATGAAAAAAACTCCTCTATAATCTGTTGTCAGAGCCCTTCTGTTAATTGATGTATTTGCATTGAAAGCATCAGGGACACTCAGGTAGTAAATGCTAATGTAAACACTCTAATCCAGATTAAACTGGATTAGAGCAATTTATAGCCTCCATATGGCCAATAGGCAGGTAATCACTTAGTCTCATTCTTTCTTTAGAAACAGGAATTTCAAATGCTAATTATATTCTGGAGTTTTTCAGTATGTTTGTTTTCCTATGAAGGACATATCTACGGCTAATGTTCTTCTAAACATTTTTCTAATTAATATTTTGATGTTTTGCTTCAGTTTCTAATCGGTGATCTTTAAAAAAAATGCGAGTGCACCTTGGGTTTTTCTGGTTGTCACATCTGGGTCTTCTGTATTGTGACATGCCATAGTCAGCCTCAAAATTATATGTCACACACATCATTACCATGAAGACTAATGCACTCTGATGGTATTGTGACTCTCTTCAAAGGCAAATCCATTAGAAGCCCTTCGTCGTGCTGTCATTCAGAATTCTTGTTGGAAATTGCTGCAGATGATGCTTTACGATATGCCGACCATGGATAAGCACTTTGGTTCTTGGATTGAAACAGACCACAATAAGGCCAAAAGGCAGCATTTAGATAAGACCCTGCCTGCAGGTGATAAATGAAGCATTCAGAGCGCCTTGCTTTGTTCTTTATTTCCCTTCTTCCAGCTGCCAGAATCAAGCAAAATCTGCTTCAAAACGTCCTCCCGTCATCCGTTTGAAAAGGTAAGTGTTGCTGGACCTATCCTGGCTGTCAAACAGGTGATTTTTTCTTTCCATGAGACTTATCAAAACAATGTGGCATTTCAAAAAGCTACCAATATGACTGGTGCTGTGTCGTAAACATATGCACCACCTCACAATAACAAAGCTGCCCCTGTCTGCTTATTTTTATCTGGCTATTTATAGGCAACACACGTTTTTCACTTCCATCTGACAACATTGTCTGTATCACAGGAACAACCTAACTGCGTTTACAGAAACAAGACAAAAAAAAAGATAACTAAGAGATTTCTGGGATTTTAAATGTTAGGCAAAAACTCAGCCCCCAAATTAATCACTAAATCACCTTTTTCTTTTTTCTTTTCATTAACAAGCGTATACATGCAGAAATCAAAACTGTCTTGGAGTTGCAGGCTTAACTCGGAGTGAGGAATGATATAACATTTTAAAGTCATCCTTTCTCAGTGATTAGCATTTTTAGCAATATAGCAAGTGGAAAAGCAAAGTTGCTCATCCAGCCAGCAGCAGTGAGCTCTGTAGTCCACAGGCTGGAACAAAAAATGTTCTCATCCATGTGTAATTGCTACAAATGACTGTTTTGTGATGCTCATAATAATCGTCAGACTTGTAGGTTGCTGTGGCTTTGCAGACTTTCCCCCTTAGCACAGTTTTGGAAGCGGACACTGTCAGTGTGTCAGTGCTGCCCAGAGCACTGGTTTGATAGTCCAGCAACCCCTAACTGCTTTATGTGCTGCCCAGGCTTATAGTTCGAGCTGGACTGCTGTACAATGGATCAAAAATAAAAGAATTGTTGGTCTTGCAAGTGTTACATTATAGAATGACATATCTTTGGATTTTTTACAGCACCTATATCTCTATCGCTCTCTATACAGATGGATGGAAGTATAGGTACTCAGGAAGGATAATGTATATGTTAGACAAAAGATCTTGAAAACTGAGCTGCTGGGCAGGAGGAGAAGGTTCATGGATCTAGTGAAGGAGGACATGCAGAAGGTGGTGTGTCAGAAGAGGATGCTAAGAATAGGATGAGATAAAGGCAGATGATGTGCTGTGATGATCCCTAGTAACTGGAAGAAGAAGAAGATGAAGTACATTATCTGTTATAAATTACTGACAAATTAAAGTAAAAAGCTGAACTCCGATCCAACCGAACCCAAGTGGATCCTGGGGCGATATAGTGGCTCTGTTACTGCAGAGTAATCGCGAATCAACAAAAGGATATAAGATTGTTAGGCGTGTTCCCATCAACAGTGCATGATGATTTATTATATTTCTCTTATATGTTTCGCTTATATGTAATAGTCCTTACAGTCACCAGATCTGATTCCACCTAAACACCTTTACAATGATTATATTTCCAAAGAATGGTGTTCATCCCTCCAGTAGAGTTTCAAAGATTTGACTGGATCCTGCTTAGAAAAATTGAAGCTGTTGTTTTGGCACAAGCTATATTATTGGGATACTAGTCCTAAATGTCAAGTTGTATAAATTTTGTCTTTTGAAGCTTATTGGAAAGGACTTTACTGTTAAAGTGAATTTATAGCTTTAGGTCACCATCTTTACAGAATGCACTGCCACCCACTATGTTGGATCATATAGTCAGTGCTGGGTCATTACTCAAAAAAAGGTAACTATTACACATTACTCATTACTTTTCTTGAACGTGATGCTGTTTGTTACTTAATTACGTACTGTAACAGTCGTAATTGTGTGGTGTCTCTTTAAAACAACCTAAGTTAATGTTTAATGATGTAACAAGTTAGCGCCACTGCCTTCTGTAGCGTGTGGAAGAAATGTGCTTGCACATGAACGTATAGATTGAGATGGACCTCGTATCTTTACCTCCCGAACGTTACGGGTTGTATGAACACTGCTCGCTTCATGTGGTAAGACAGCAGCTGTTCAACCGGGCCTTGTGAGGTTGGTGAAGAGTATGTTTATCAAAGGACAAGCACTGTGGCATTCCAAGTACCAGTGTGGTCGTGTGTTTTTGACTGTCCTGCTGAGCGTTTCTGCCACCTCCTCTCAACTACTAAATACAACCTACATTACAGTACCAAATAAATTAATTTGTTACACTACTTGTGACATTACTTTAGCTTTATTCTGAAAATAACCTGAAATCCATTAAGACATAATTACCAGTTAACAATATAAACCTGACCCTACAGTCCAATGTTTTCCCCTTTATATTCTGTGGTGTGCAGATAACTGAGCCATAATTGTAACCATAATTAACAGCTGAATTTAGTACAGTAACATATTACATTACTGTGTTAGTGAAAAATGTGATTACAATAGTGCAACCCATCCAATAATGCACAGTTACAATATTATCATAAATTTACTATAAGCATGATTTCATTTTATCATTTTAAAAAGTTGTAGTTAATGTCAAAACTGATATTCTTAGACATGCTTATATGGATATTAACACAGTTTAGCTTCACAACTGTAGAGCTTGGCTCTATGTCAGTGGAACTTGTTAAAATGCTATATTTTGTAGGTTTTAGTGGAGAAAAATACACATTTTATAGTGAAGTTTAGTTTTGTTCCTGAATGGTTATGGAACTTGGATTATGCAAAAACTCTTGAAAGCAAGAAAGGGAGCTACTAAAGCTGTCAGACTGAGCCATATGCTACACAGTGTGCCTATGCTTGTTTTTCTTCAGTTTGCAAAAGACTCAGACAAACTTAAGAAACAAAACATTTTATTGATTTGTGTTCTGAGCATCATGCTGTTTTGTCAAGACACAGATTAGCATGAACTTATGAACTCTAAACTGAGTTTCTTTTTATTTTCCTTTAGCAAATTTGACATTTTCTGGATGTGTCAGACGGGGACTAAATGCTGACTGACAGTCTGCGATTTTCAGAGATTAAAAGTAGAGACAGAAATACAAGTGAAGTCATGCATTACTTAGAAATGCCAAAGGCAATTCTTTTCTGGTTTGATATGGAGAGCTGATGAAACCCTTTGCACTGGACTGAGCTCTGCAGTGAGAGAAGCCTTTATGTGAGAACTGAGGCAGATAATAAAAGCTGCCACCCGAGAACACCTCAGAAGAGCTATAAAGTATTTCACTTACTGCCACTGACATTCCTCAAGCCCTTTATGAATGATTTCACTCATATTGGTCTGGTTGGTAGATTAACATACATGTGTGTATTAACATATTAGCAAAGTAACGCTTCCTCTTGTGAGGAATATAAGTCTTCAGAGAATGCTTTGTGACAGGGACTGGATCTCTGAGCTCTGTGCAGACTTTGATAAAATATTTATGGGAGACTGGTGGGGTCACCTTGAGATTGCTGCTTTTTGTCTGCCTGCATGAGCCGGACTCCTTGTGGGATTGCATTAACATCACTTTTTAATCACACGGGTTCGTGAACTGCTGTAAGTCTTATTCAGAGTTCCAAAAAAAACCCAAAGAGAATGGAGGAAGTTGACATGAAAAAGTAAAAAAAACATCATTCATCTGCTTTTTTTTTCCTCTGGATCAAGAGTTCACACTTTGGGACTTGTCTGGAGCGCCTGTGTTTGTGTGTCACACAACTCCTCATCCCACTTGGCTCTAAACTTGTGACAAAC
Source organism: Mchenga conophoros (assembly GCF_057382185.1). NCBI lineage: Eukaryota > Metazoa > Chordata > Actinopteri > Cichliformes > Cichlidae > Mchenga > Mchenga conophoros. Next base: position 16,631,965 of record NC_140544.1, on the reverse strand, counting down.
TTGTGATGAATGGCATTTCTGATTGTTGCTTTTTTGTCATTTCATTTTATAAATATGTTTTTAAATTCACAAAAACTCACCAGCAAGCTAATTAGTTAAATCTCGTTAGTGCTGGATTGGACCCTATTTTGCCTTCAGAAATATGACAGCATGACACAGTCACGTACACCAACCCCACAGACCGGTTTCGTTTGGTACGTCTGGTGTGAAATGTATGGTTTTCAGAAGTTTTTCCTTTTTTATTGTTTTTATCGTTAAGTCAGTTTCCCTGGGTCTTTTCCTGTGTGTTATGAATAAATCTTTTTTTTTTTTGTTACCGGCACGGGTTTTATGCTGTTGTGTTTATCCGCCACACCTTAAAGGCCGGTCCGTGAAAATATTGTCGCACATAAATGTCCACGGCGCAAAAAAGGTTGGAGACCGCTGATGTAGGGGAGACCAGGGATAGTTGTAACATTTTTGACATTTCTGTCTGTAAATTGAAGCTCTTTTAAGGTAGTGGATTCAAAATGTAATGCAAAGTATTTACTTGTCTCTGCTATTAAATAGTGCAGCTATTTTCTCTGCAGCACAATTACCCATTGCATGGTATGGCCTCAAACACAAAGAGTGAAATGTTACAATTAACCCCATAGTCTGGGTTAGTTGTAACATATCCTGGGGTAAAATGTAACACAATGAAATAAGGGTACTAACAAAATATTAACATGTAATCTTTGTTTATTCAACACATGAATGCACTTACATCCATTTATGTAGCTGTGTGTGTGTGTGTGTGTGTGTGTGTGTGTGTGTGTGTGTGTGAGACAGAATGCAGAAATCTAGCTTTTGAACATATTCCAACCCCCCAAAAAAGACAAATTATGGAATTTTCTGCAACTGAACATTAATTTTGGTTGGTCTTCCTTGAGTTTGGCCTCATTGGCTCAGTGGGCATTATAACCTACAACTCTTGCACCAATTTTGAACATAACAATGAAGCTGAAAAAATGTAGTTGTTCACCAGCATCGCAATTCCATTACTTTTTATCATGGCTTACCTTGGTGAGGTTTGCAGAGTGCTTCAGAAAGATGAGGAAATCTGTTTCTTGCACCCATCCTGACTTATTTCCACTACCAGTACTTCCTACTGGTCCATCTCTGACACAGAGGTCTGCATAATGTATGTGTGGGAACACAAACAGTGAAGTAATTGTGTTGCCAATGGCATTAACCACATATACAAATGCGACATCTCTGCTGATGTCGTTGCCCCAACTTGTTTAATATAAGTTAAAGTAATAGTGCGGTAAGTTGTAACATCTGCATTATTGTTACAACTAACCCAGACTGTTGCTGTTACAACTGACCCAGACTCCTATAGCCACGAACTAGCTAACATTACAGCCAATGGCTAAAACATTAGCACTAAAGACCTACACAGAATATATCCCCATAGACATACAAATAACATAATTTGAGTTTGATGAGTTTAGCTGCAAAGCAGATAATGCTATTAGAAATTGAAATAAAGTAGAAAAACTTACTTTTTGGCATACAAATTACTTTTTTTCGTGTTAAATTGTCTGTGTTTGACGAAATGTGCTGATTTTTCACATGTGATAGCAGAACTGAATTGGGCATGCACAGGATGAGTCACATCATTTGAAACTTAGCCCTGATTGGAGAAATTGGAAGTGTTACAACTGACCCATGTTACCACTATCCCCGGTCTCCCCTACACGAACCAGCCAATCTTCCATTCCATCGCATCCCAAAAGTGCTCTACTGAATTGAGATTTGATGATTGTGGATATCACTTGTGGACAATGAAGAAATGTCATTTTGAAGAAACCAGTTTGAGCTTTGTGACATGGCATGTTCTCCTGCTGGAAGCAGCCATCAGAAGATTGGCATATTGTTGTCATAAAGGGATGCAAACAACATGGTCACCAGTACTATAATACTAATACTCAGGTTAGCTCTGGTGTTTAAACTGTGCTCAGTTGGTACTGAGGGGTCCAAAGTGTCCAAAATATTTTATTCACCCAACAATTAATCCCAGCAGACTTACCTGTGAATGTTGCAGCACAGACTTCGGAGAACCGTGCAAATTACAGCCTTAGTTTCCTGTTTTTAGCTGACAGAAGCAGTGCTGGGTGTCCTGTAGTTAATAGTCAGCCTGCAGTTATCCATTGGTATAATATGGTACTAAGAGGTCTGATCGTTTAATATTTTGTATGAGAGTAGAAGACTCATAAATTCTATTCTAGAATTTTCAAGGACCCAGTAAGGAGAAGTTGATGTTGGCCTAATATGATATACTGTGTATTCAGTAGTGAAGTACAATGGAAAGGGAAGTTGTTTGATTAGACAGTGTAGAGCCAGAAAATCAATGGAAGCAATGAAGCTAACTAGCAAAACTACTGAACCCTTGCTAAAAGCACATTATAGTTTGACTTCCAAACTGGCTGGTGCCCTCAAGCATTTACCGGTGCTCTAGAATGAATAGAGTTGAAAGTAGAATGCATAGGCAACAGCAATTTTTTTTTGTCATTATTTGGCTTCATTTTGAAATAAAAATCATGATATCTCTGTCAGTAAATACCCAGCTGAATGGCCACTCTTGAACCAAAACAAATTAGCAGGCAGGGCAGTAAATGCCAGCCTTACCCTGCTGTGTAAGCCAGCTAATGTTAATTTAATATCAAGGTCACTTTCCCTCTAACAAAATGGTGAAATGGTATGAGTGCTTATTAAAATGTGAACAGATTTAATCAGTAATACCAGACACCGCTAACCTTTTTCTTTCATTTTCCAATTCTTTGCTTTTGTCCATGTGAAATTATACTCAAAGATGTCAATGAAAATTTCTAAAGTAGGAAAGTTAAGATTTCAGCATAAAAAGATTATGGCAAGAAACTGTTCTCCTGCAGTGAAAGGGAATGTAGTTACCCAGTATTGATCTTCTTTACTGATAAGAATAATACAGAGTTGAATGCTGTTGAATGGTTTGGGTTGGAAATATATCTTTTATACTCATTTCGAAATAAAACTCTACTTTTCTTTGCTGAACATCATAAAATATCTCTTGAAACATAGTTTTTATTCTAAAATGAAGCCAAGTGCTAACAGTCTGTACTGCAAAATTGTCATTCAAGGGACAGAAAGATACCACATAGCACAGAAATAGTTACCAAATATTTCTGCTGGTCAAATGCTAATAGTCACAAAAGGCTATTTAATTTTAATAACGCACATTAAAGACCACATTGCCATTTGTTTGCTAATATTTATATACAAGTTAAAATAAAGACATGTTAATTTTTCAAACCTGTTGTTAGATGTTTTTGTTACTTTCAGAGACGTATTTACACTCGTTGCTTTAAGCTAAGCAAGCAAGCTAGCTAGCTGCAGGCTAGAGATATATATTAGAGATATATTTACCTTCTGTATGTCATGTTTTTGTTTTTACTAGACAACCAGTAGTCGGTGTTCCCAAAAATTGTCAAACTATTTATTATATTTGTATTATTAGTCATTGTTTGTCCATTTGGCAATGTAAGAAGCTAAAAAAAACAAAACAAGAAAAAAAAAAACCCAATAACTATATTGATTCATAAATTTATCATGGGAAAAGGGTGACCATGCATTCTGCAGAAATCCAAGTGACTCAGCTAGTGAGTGTAAATCCTTTAATTAGTCTTCCTTAAATGCTGTTTTGGTTTCCATCAGCTTCCCTTGTAAACATTTAGCTGCTGGGCTCTAATTTTGGCTGCTATTCCAAGTTTAAAATGTCAGAAAGCAAAATCAATAAACATGGTATGTCTCCACAGAGATGAGGGGATGTGCACAGAGAGTAATATTAATTATTTCTGCTTCAAATCAGTGCTTTGATTGATTGCAATGCTAATTAATCATTGATTAGTGCAACAGATATACGTCACAGGAACTGCTATTGATTAGTGTAGCTTTAAATGAATGTCTCTTCAAACTATCCAGGTCACATCATCAGGTTATATTAAAACGTCTTGCACAACAGATGAGAAATGTGGAAACCTGGCACCAAGTATTGTATTCACATCGTGACAGCACGTTAATCAGCATGGCTGTTAATCTTGAAGTTCACATATTTCCCTCATGCATACACAGAAAATATTATACAAATTTTAAAAGCTGAGTAATAATTATTTTGAGAAGCTTAGCAGAAACCACAGATGCAAGCATTCTGTGTTCATCCTGGTCCATAAGGCACAACAAACAAATCTTTACTTTTGCAAGCTTGATAAACACACCTGATAGAGACTCTGTTATCAGTGTTTCTCTTCACAAGTGACAGGAGTACTTGAGGGGAAATAAAAACCGATTCCAAAACAATGCTGCTTTAGTTTTCAAGTATTTCAGATTTCTCAGTGTGTGTGGTGTGAGGTCGGTGGGGTGTTTTTCTTACTGACGGTTATGAGTGCTGACATTTTTAACTGACATTTTCTTGAAATTGTCAAATGTTTGCAGTAACATATTTCCTGTGGTTATGCTGTGATTTGTTTAGATGTTCCTACAGGATCTTCTGCCTTTTTTATATTCTCTGGTTCTACTTTTCTACTTTACTCTTTACACTTTTTTACTTATCTGTCCTGATTGTAGTCCATGCTCTATAGATAGAATATAAATAAAACCAGAATTTGGCCTTAGCCAGGGGTGCACATAAGTGGTCCGCAGGTGCGCATTCGCTGTCAAAATAAAAGATGTGCACCAGATAAGAAGTTGCAACGCCCGTTTGCGTACATAAGATTTTCTGGAGGAGGACAGACATTTGTTTAGAACTCCTAAAGATGTCGAAGAAGCAAGTTCCTTTAAGCAATTATTTCGGTGTTCCTCCACCTCCAAAGAAATGTCAAAAGTAGTCCGAACCGCAAAAGAAGCCTGTATTCTCGTAAAAAGTGGTTGCAGGAGGTGAGCTGGATTCAAACAAATTATGAACGCACAGAGATGTGGTGCAGAATATGCTGTGAAAATCCCACTCTAGCAGACAAAAACAGTGCCTTTTATATGTATGCAAACGCGCGTTGCAACTTCTTAACTGGTGAATTGACAGTGAATGCACTCCTGCGGACCACTTATGTGCACCCCTGGCCTTAGCTTGGCCTGCCTTTATAAGTAGTTCAATTGAAACTCTTTCAAGCTCTTATAAAGATGACAGAAGGCAGCTAACAATTAAGATTATGAGATCACATAGTAACTGAAATTCAATTCCAAAACAAGCAACAAAGCCAACAGGAAAGTTAAAGTTCATGCACTCCTGAACCTTAACTGGAGGTCCACTGGGAACTGTGGTCTGTCTAGTACCCTCCCTGGTGAAAATATGTCAAAAAATATGTGGAAAAGTGCATAGTTTTGTGTATATTACATAAAAAAATTTAACTATAAAATATTTATAATATTTGTTTTGCATGCCTGCCGAACTCAACAGCACTACAAATTTCCATTATACAAACTCATGACACAATTCCTCTCTGGAACAGTTGAACAGTTTAAAGTTTTGTTGCACATAACCATTGCTGTAGTTACAGTCACATGTAGGCAGTTATAGATCAAGCCTTATTTTCCAAAATCTTTCCAATATAGATTTACTTGAAAAAAAGTTTTTGAACTCTCTTTGACTCTCTCTCTTTAAAGACCTACATGTGACAAATGCAAGGAAAAACTTCTTTTCTATCAAAGAATTACAAGTTAACTTTTCATCAGCATTAGCATATGAGCAAATCCAATCAAAAAAAATACGGGATGACCTTGTCAACTTAAGTTTGAATCCTACTGAAATGTTTAGGAATTGGGCATGAAAAATACAAACACTTAAATATCTTACAGCTAAAGGAATTTTAGCATGAAGGACAAACAACGCTCCCCACCCCATCCAATCTCCAGCATATTTTTGATAAAAGTGAGAAAAACTATGCGCTGTGTGTGTTGTGTTGGCTGTTTCCTCAGTAAAGATTATATCTACTGATGTATGTATTGATGTTTTTTCAAGTACATTGTAAAAAACAAACAATAAGTTAAAAAAATTGAATTTTCCATGTAGTGTTGTTCAACCGCATGCTACCTTCTCTGCAAACCCTTGGCATCCAATACTTTTGTTATATCAGAACCACTTGCATCTTTGAGATACACCCCCTTTTGACATGATGCAAAGTGTGAGATATGAGAATCCAAATGCAGCATGCAAGAATAGAGTTCATTAAAAAATAAAGACAAATCCTTTATTTGGCTTATAAAAGTCCCAACATAAATGCAAATCATAGTCCAGGAATCAAAGGAACGAAAATCCAACCCAAACCAGAGAGCAACAGGGAAACACACAGAGGAAAACAAGCAAAGTGAAGGTACATACAAGGTAACGAGGTATGTTGAGACAGCTGACACAGGTACTGACAATCAACACGTTTAGTTTCACTTTCTCTGGGGAGAAATGGAACCAAACTAAAACAGAGGGTGAAAAGCAACATCTAAACAGGGAAACGGAGACACAGAACTAAACTGAACATAGAGGAATGACACAGAGTGAAAAGACACGAAAAACAGGGAATACAGTAAAAACCTAAACAATAAGCAAATTAAGAATCAAATCCTGGGACAAAGACCAAGCACCATGAAACTGCTGTGTCCTGAAGTATATCTAAATTTGCATCTGGATAAAAGTTAAAAAACAGCATACTGGGACAGTGTTTCAGAGGTGTTTTGAAGTTTGGTCTGCACAGGGTCTTCTATTGTGAGTCTAGATCCTGTAATCAGATTAATAACATGATCGCTGTATGGTATGATGCTAAGAATTACCACTGTGCATACATTTACTTGGAATGTGGAACATTGTTAAGAAACTTAGACTTAATGCACAGATGTAGTGTAAGCACTGTGGGATTGCAGCCCTAAGTAGAAGAATGTAGAACTCTGTTTGTTGCTAAAGTGATTCTAATTTTTAAAGACTGCATAGAAAACCAGCATAAACAATGTTTTATATTTAAATTGTGCCATAATTGGACTTCATTTTTCCACTTCGACGGTACTCTGGTAATGCCTTGTTTTCACTGGCTTTTACAACAGTATTAATTAAACTATGATATTGAAGTTGTGTAGATTATGAAATAATTACAAGGCTCATAGAATGAGGGAAAGACAGCCCAAGGACCCTCCAACTCTGTAAACAATGTTATTCTCGCTGAATTCACTCAGCAGAATTTCATCTATGAGAGTGAGATTCATCCATAATTCATAATGAGTTTCACTGTGATGCTGCATAATCAGTTTTTCTGACATATTCCATTGGGGTAATCAAACATTCAGACAGTCGGCAACACAGTGCACACTTGCAGAAGGACACAAATCACTTAACCTGTATCTCTTTTGTTGCATGCCCAGCACACATGTAGCCTGTCATTGAGAATGTGCACAAAGACAGTGAATGTTTGCATGTTGGTGCACATGAGGTATAAGTGTAGAGCAGTAAGTACTTCATATGGTTGTTCTGACAGACTGTGAGAGTCGGCATAAAAGGCACTGGATTACTTGTTTGTGAGATTTATAAGACATTAAGGTATTTGGTATGCACCAATTATGCATTTACATGATTTGTTCATATCTAAAAATAACTCAAAAAAGTCCATATCACAACTTAAATTGAATTATTAATGCTGAGGCCACAGTAGTGTGCAAAAGTTGGACTAGCCCAAGGCAAATTACATATTTTGTTGGTTATTGAAGTGAAAGTAAGAGCTTTTTTCAAAAGGTAACTCACTTAAAATTTTCATTTCATGACCCTGTTTCATTTTAATGTAACTCCTTTATGCATATCTAGTTGTTGGGTGATGACACATCGACCCTTCATAATACTGTTTCTGGGCCCAAGCCTTGGCTGTGGCTCTCATCTTTTCAAAGTCGTACTGCATCCCTTGTTTTTTTATTATATTGTATTTTATTTATCTATTTTGAATTGATTCCACGTCATCCTAACCTATGCAGCTTCTTATTAGCGCTACTTATATGTAAGTTTTAAAACCTACATATAACTCAAGATCTACAAAGCAGCCCTAGGGCGCGTGGCATACTCGACAAATCACTAAAAAGACAAATCACTGTTTGGTGTATTAAGACTTTGGTATGGATATCAAGTTTAGGGTTATGATTTTTTTGAAGGAAATCAATTAAATGAAACTGAAACTATGCAGCAGGATACCAATTTGTTATGTTGAGAATCTATATCAGACACTTTTGTGTATGCAATTTAGTCCATTTTCAGTGTCTTCTACTTGTTGGATCATAATAGACTTGCAAGTTCTGTATCTCACTGAGAACCCTCCATGTGTGCTGTGTTTACTGTATATTAGCCCAAACATACTGCTGAAGTTAACTATGGTATGGCAGAGCACTCTGTATCAATTAGGGGAATCTCATCAACCCTACAAACCCTGCTTCATTATTTTTAATTATTGTTTACATATGGAACAAAATCGCCTAAATGAGAGTACCCAAATTACAGCAAGCAGAGCATGGCATTTTGTCTCAACTAACTTCTAAAATGTATGGATCTCAAAAGTCCTCTCTTTCATGGATGTCTGGATAATATGCTTGTTTATAACACCAGAGAGAATAATCTCAGCCATGGTGTTTTATTTTTTCCTTCAGCAAAATGAAGGCATATTTGGACCATTAAGGCTTATTATATTAGACCCATTGGGAGATGGTATTTTTCAAACTTTTTCCTGAAAGTGACATACACAGTTAAATTAATAATACTCAGTGTTGAACTGCTGATCAGAGATGTTTGAAATGTGTTCTTGTTCTCATCACCAGTCTTGGATAAGATTTGGAAAACTAGAGCAAAGCATTACTATGGCGGGCGTGGTTCGTGGTGTGGTTGTGGGGGAGGTGGACAAAGCGGAAAGAGCAGCAACCAGGAATAAAAAGTGTTGAAAGCAGTGATGGTAAATTCAATCAAGTTTGAATGAGTCACTCACCAAAATGAATCGGATTTTTGGATCATTTGAGTCTCTTTTCATGTATATCCTACTGCTAAGATGAGTGATTGAAAAAGAGAACCAACTATTTTTATAGAGCAAAAAAGAGCAAAAAAATTAAGATTTCTAAAGGGAACATTTATTTTATTTATTTTTATTTAATTTTATTAGTATATCAGGGTTTTTTCTTCCAGTTCAGAGCAGAAATGTTTATGTTAAGAAACTGGCTGTTGTTTTTTCCCCACAATTTTAATTATAAGCTAGATATATTTCTACTAATGAAATTAGTTTGCTAACAGCAACAGGGATGAGTCAGTGAATGAGTCAGTTGGGCTTGTGAATCATGATTCACGAGTCAGTAAAGTGATTCTTGAGTGTTGAACGATTCATTCATGATTGGCACATCACTAGTTGAAAGACTGAAATATGTGGTGGGGCCCGTCCTTACTGCCACATTGGTGCCGAAACTTGGGACGTGGAACAGCAGAACTACGACTAGCCAGGGGAGGTACTGGTCTGAATGGTGGCTGAGCTGGTGGCCACACGGAGGGAGCAGGTCCGAGCACCAGATGCAACTGATAGAGAGTCTGGCAGCTCCTGGTCAACACCGCTGCCGACCCCACTGGCGTTCCTCGACCGCATAGGAGAGGGAAGCATCCCCCACGCCAGTCCGGAGGTCAGCGCACGGGAGGAACCTGCCATGTTTTCGCCAGAGGTCAGCGTGCCACCTGGTCCTTCTCTGCCCGAGCCAGAGGTCACCGCACCAGTGGGATCTGCTTAGCCCGAGCCGGATTTTGTGGCACCTGAGGGACCAATGCCTCCCAAGCCACCTGTTAGCCTTGGCTCACATCCACACCTGCTGCACTGCTGCATGCCACACAGGTGGCCTCCAGTCCAGCTCTGTCACCGCTCCTGGACACGCGGTCGGCACCCGAAGCCATCTGTTCACCTCCACCGCAGCAAATGCGGTCAGCCCATTGATCCCACTCATACCTGCCGCGATGGGGGAATGTGGTGTGGCTTGGTTTGTGGCGCGGTTGTGGGGGAGGCGGACACACCTGAGCTCGATCAGCTCATCATGCCTCGTCTATTAAACGTGCCGGGACTTGAGGAGTTGGTTGTTGTTGTTGTGTATGTGTGGCTGGCGAGAGCTGAAAGATCAGCAACCGGGAATAAAGTGTTGAAAGAGTGAAATATGCAGTCAGGTCTGTCCTTACTGCCACAGTTACATTTTTGCAAAACATGAATACTTTTGAGCCCCCTGAAATTAAGGAATTTTGTTAAAAAATGCTTTAGTTCCTCACATTTCTATGCTACCTTTTTGTTCAGCCCATTGAATTAAAGCTGAAAATCTGCACTTCAATGAGTGGTTTCAGTTAAAATCGATTGTGGTAATCTACAGAACTAAAATTAGAACAAAGTTGCCTCTGTCCAAATATTTATGGACCTAACTGTATTAAAAAGCTAATTCATGGTTCACTGCTTAAAATTTGCAAAGTAATTATTACTTACAAATTTTGGCCATTACAGTAACACTGCAACCAAATTTCCTATAATTCTGCAGGCATGGGAGAAGTATCTTTTTACAGCCAGATGGTAGTCTGTGAAAGCAGTAGCACACAGCCCAGATAACCACGTCTAACCGGCAGAACAGTGGGGAATGGACTGAGATGCTAATGCTCTTTAAAGTGCTGAATTACGATGAGTGAAAATCAATAAATCCAGCTCTAAGCTCTGCATATCAGTCAACTTGCTCCATCTTAGTAAAGCTACATTTCGAATCAAATTCTGTCTCTGCTAAAATGACTTTGCTGTCAACAGTTATGACAGGTATCATATTGCCCAGACAGTTGGCTATGTCTGTTTTATTCAAGCGTACTTTCTTAACTGTGCTGTAGGGACATATTAATGTAGGACTATATAAGGCTTTTTCCTGTCTCATAGCTAAAGAGCTCTATTTATTTATAGATTTTACATAAACTGAATATATTTCCTATATGCAATTATCTTACCCCCCTCAGGGATATGGTAAAGCGCTAAATGATTTCTAAATTGTGTTCAGTGGACAAGGGAGCATTTATCATATTGAGAGCATTTTTCCCTTCCACACTTACTCATTTAATGTAGACTTTGAATTGAGGTGTTCTTTTACACTGCTTCTCCCTCTGTCTTCTTCGCCTTGAATTTTCTTCTGAGCGTTCGATGAAATTGTTCATGTATGGAAGCTGTTTTCATGTGAAATATGTTTGCCTTCATCCCTGTGAGCATATGTTTGGCTGCATTTCCATTAAGAACCTGGTGAGCTGCCTACACTTTTTTTTTAGTGTCTTTTTCTTCCAAACTCCAGGTTTTATAAAGGACACTTTTTCAGCCCAGTGAGGGTTATTCGATTTTTTTTTATGGGGCAGTTACTTACAGAGTCAGTGATTCAGCAAAAACTGTGAAATAAAATGATGGCAACTTACAATGCTTTCCAGCCCCGGACAAAACACATCCCCAGTGCTATAATACTAAAGGTTGACTTTGATCATGTCATCTTAAAACTCCCCACCAGCACAGCTAACTCCTGAATCCCACCATACCCCCTGTTTTATCAAGATGTCAACAGTCATCCAAATTATCATTTACTACTGGGTGTTGGCCCACCTCCTCGCTGGAAGACAGAGGAAATTGAGTCATTAGAAGATAAAGAGCTTACCTTTCCTGGGGTGACAGCTTAGCCTTTGAGTGGACAAACCTATCCGTCATTGTTCATGTCTAACATTTTGTAACTTCAAACAGGTGTCATGAACGGAAACAAAGGCATCAAGTAATATATCTACAAAAGCAAGGGCCTGTATTGGCTGTTTGGAATAACTGCTTTCTTATTATGTATGCTGCATGTTTTACTCCTTTTCACCATTTTCATTCTCTCCTCGTGTTCTTTAATACTCACTGTTACTTAAATTGATACTCTGGAATCAGATCTCACTGCTATTATTAACAAACATATGGTATTCATGGTGGACATGTTCATTGTAAGATACAGTATTGCTAGCTAATAATACTAAACAATTCTGAAATACTTATAATAAAAAATATTTTAATTGCTTATTGCTTTTATACTTAGTATCCAAAAGGAGAACTGCTTGTCAAACCACAATCAACTTATTAAGACTTTTTGAGACAGACTTAAGCCTTATAGAGTTGACTTATTGTCTTGGTTTTTAAAATGACTGGGATGAATTGATAAGACCTGACTAATAACTCCATTTCCCTGTTTCCCAGTGTTCCCCTGCGTAGCTGAAAAGCTGCTCCCTAGCATTAACCCTCTCCATCAAGATGGTACATTTGTTCTTGAACATTACATAACTCCTCAATTAAACTTTTGAATTTTGAAGCTGTCTGTATTGGGTCCTGCTGTGGACCCCATCATTATTTCAGATGAGCTTTTCTTGAATGCCTCAGGGCAGGACTTATTCTGAGTGATGTGAGCTAAAGATGGTTTAGGCCCTGACACAGATTTGTTTTCATAACTCTAGACTTGACTTGGTCTTTTCACAGTCGACTTAACACTGACTTTTCCCAGTTACCTTAGAATCGTCTCATATATGCATTGGAGAAGTCTGGGTCAGACATACTGAATATTTCAAAGCCGATGTAAACTGTCAGTCAGAGACTGATACTGGCAGAAGATGTTTTGAATTTACAACCAAAGATTATAAGCAAAAATACATATAACTGGATGTGGATATGATTCTTATCCACATTCTCTCCCATAATATCTAATATTAAGTATTCCACTTGAGTGCTTTGATTAAATTTTAGATGCTCAAACTTTCAATGTATGACTTCTCAATTACAAAACTAAATTAGTGTCTGCATTTCCACTGAACTACAACTGAGTGCCAAGGCTCATTCCTATGCTGAAGAAGATATACACTCTGTTCCATTCGTAATTAATTTTTCTTCCTGCTGAATATACTGCTGCTAAAGCAGACTGCATTTGCTGTTAATTTACTTTTTGTTTATCCTTTCAGCTGCTTTTACAGACAATCACCATGGAGAATTGCAGTTCCTTTGTAATGAGTGTCTTTCTTACTATATGGAAAATTTATTGTATAAAATGGTGTTTTGACAGATGAAAGTACAAGTTTGTTTTTCTGTATGACAACTATTACAAAGAAGACTGTTTCAGCTCTAAACTTCTTAAACATTATGTTCTTTTCATACTCTCGCTACATTTCTTGAATCCATAGAAAGCTATGTATATAACATTGTGATAAAATGTAAGCAATTCACTCCAGTTACTGGATGTAATATGTCTTGATTATTTTAGCCAAGCTCTTTTTTTATTTGCCTAAAGCTTGACTGATTGTAGCATTTAGCCATAACTGTAGCATGCAAGCATGTTTACAGAGATATATGTTGAAATATTGACTTTTATAAATACGCCACCTTTTTCAATAATTTCTCACTGGTAACAGTTATAACAATGGTCTAAATTATTCACATTTTCTACTGAAAGTATACCATTTTAATTAAAAAAATAAGTCATTTTAATTTGTTGGTAGCAACATATCCTAAAAGTTGAAATGGGGAGAAAAAAGGATGGAACCGTAAATGGATCGTTTACTCCAAGTAACAGTTCAAGAAACATTTTGGAAGTAATTAGTATATTGGCAACAGGTCAGTAAATTTAATGGGCATAAAAAGAGAATCTTAAGCAGAGTTTCTCAGGAGTAAAGCTGGTCAGAGGTTAACCAATGTGCACAATGTGTCTATAAATTGTGGTACATTTTTCAGAATAATGTTCCATATCATAAAATTGTGAAGACTAAATCACTTCCACTTTCCTGCACTGTAAAACTAAATGCTGACATCTTTGATGTTGTCTAATCATCTTTCTCCCCACCTTCTGCTCGGTGTACTTTAAATCGCACTGCTCATCTCCTACTCCTTTGTGTAACACACCTTATCCCCATGTTCACCTCTTGCAAGTCACCTCATCCAAGTCTCCATTTTATCTTCATCACCACCACCAGCATCACCACTGGGATTTCTTTTTATATGCCTCTGGTTTGGAGATATAATTGCTAGATCCTGTTGCACACTTCCTTTTCTGACCCTTGTTATGATGGCTTAACATTTTTTTTCAATAATCAAAGGCTTATGATATTGTACAAGAATCTAAAGGGACAGGAGTGCAGAGGCTTCAGAACTTGTCTCAGAATCTTCTGGTTTTAAAGATTCCTTGAGCGTTAAAGTAATCCATTGACAGTTTTCAATGGCAACACAGCCAAAAAAATAACTGATAGTAAACAAAGTTTGTGTAGCTACCACAAGAGTGGTACTGAAATCTACAGGTGTGGGTTGATGAATTTACATGAAAGGAATTAATTTGCATGAACGGCAATGATTACCTGCGCTGATTAAATTAAGCTTAAGGTTAAGCACGATAAGGAAGATTTGTAATCACTCATCTGCCTGCTTTCCTACATGTTAGGCTGCTGTTCTGTAGATTATTACTCTCAATAAATCTGTCAACAAAAACGTATCAACAATCAACATTTCTCTTGTGCAACAATTGAATAATATTTTATTTGTGTTTTTAAATATGTACCACTAACTTTATATTTCTTTATTTATTATACTTGCCTCTTTTAAAACTTTGTACTGATGTCTTTTATATGTTCTTATGTGAGCTTGTGCAATGTAATTTTAAGCTTTCTCAAAAACGACATTTTGAGATGCTGAATGACAAAGTAAATCCGGAATCTTTTCTGTTCTTTACATCACTACCACTTTCCCACGCTGTTGATCTCAGTATTGGCGTGGTTACTCTTGTACAGTCTTGCCTTTTCTTCTTTCCTGCCTTTTTTGAGCCAATCAGCCTCCACTTTACGTGGGTTAAATCTGTGCTCTCTGTCATTCTCCCATTAATGCAACCCATCTCCTCCCCATCTCCACCTCACAGACTCCACAGTCAGAGCTCCAGTGAAGCCTTAGTCTGGTTGCTGAGCAGTCTCTAGCCTTGTGTGACAGAGTCCAGTCAGTGGTTATGTGTAGGTTACATTCATAATCATTCTTTTTTTTTTCTTTACTATTAAGGCAAATTCATTGGTCCGTTTGTTCTCTACAGATAGCTGCAGACTCAAAGTCAAATCAGTGGACTTGGACATTCTTCAACTCTCATACTGCAATTGAGGTATGTGTCCATTATATGTCTATTAAATAACATTACGGGGAGATTACAAAATGTAATTTGTTACCGAGTCACTGGTGACCACATAAAACATTGAACTGGCTTTTTATTATCACTCATAAAGGTTGAATAAATTTCCATTAGTCTGATCATATTTAAAATGTAGCTCCATGTCTTTAATATAAACCATAAAATTTCAGCTTGGTGCTTTTCCTCTACTGTGTTCACAGAGCCAAAAAGAACTGACTTTTTGTCTTATTGCTTGCTTTGATTGTCCATTAGAGTGCCATTATTTAAACTGTGACTTTCATTGACCTCTATTGGTGACCAGTGAGTCACAGCACCCTTGCAGATCTTTGGCCCAGCTAACAGTGGCCTGTCAATGACGCACTCAATAGCTCACAGTGAAGTGGCTTATTACAGCAGAGGGACAGATGGACTATGAGCTGAAACACAAACTGTAGACTGCAGACACTCCAGCAACTTAGTGTAATTGGTGAACCCACGCAGATGTGTTATGGTTTTATTTTACCAGTGATCAAAAGGGACATTATACCCAACATAAACTGAACAAAAGTGTCCAAAAGTTCCCTGTGCATGGAAGTTTCTTGAATGTGATTATAGAAGAATTCTGTTTTCTTAAGCTTTGAACTGCAAGGCAATTACCACATCGCTGTCCCTATACGGAAACGTGTTGGAAGGTTTACCCAAAAATAAGGGCCCAAACAAGACAGGTCCTTCAGGAGACATGCAAATGTGAGTCATCGTCATGAGATCACAAATAAGTAGAGATAAAGCAAGAAACTCGCAAAGATAAAAACATCATTCACATACTGTATCAGCAGCCACCTTGAGGATTGTATGGCAGACAATTTAATTTTCCCTTTGCCTCAGGCACTACACTTTAGACAAACTTAAGCATTTTACTTTCAAATAATAAAAGGACATCTTGTCTTGAACTTTAAACAATATGTGTCATTCAAAACCCTGATGTACTTTATACGAACAAATATTGTTTAGAGTTACTAAAAAAACAAGCAAACAAAAACAGATTTTACTGACACATATGTGATATTAACACCAAACTCCTCACAGTAACATATTAGGCTCTCAGCTCTCAGTCCACATCCACATCCACTCGCACCACAACATACTTAAGATGCCCCACTGTATACTGTATACTGTATACAGTGGGGCATTTTTATGTCATTGAGTGGGTGGGAGATATTATTGTCCAGCATTGCCCTTATCTTGGACAACATCCACCTCTCCAGCACCACCTTAAGGGAGTCCAGCTCCATCCCCACAACATCACTGGGCTTGCGAATCAGTTTATTGAGTCTGTTGGCATCTGCGACCCTCAATCTGCTGCCCAGCCTGCAATAGCATACAGGATGTCACTGATCACAACAGACTCATAGAAAATATTGAGCATTTGTAACCCTGGTTAACATAGCTAACAACAAATAAAAGCCTGTTAGTAAAAACAGTCATAAGAAATATATTACAGGTGATAAATAGTCAATAAATAGATCATAATGGTTAGAAAATTCATTAAAAACATCAGCAATAATATAATTCATGGTATAGGATTTCATTTGTGTTTAAAAACATGTTAAAAGGGTACAGAACTTGCTAATTCATGGTGTTTTATGTTAATTCAGGTAAAATGGCTAAAATATGTGTTGAGACTCTTATTGTGAAAGGGCACGCTGCAGCGTGACTCCTGTGATTAGCCACACCCAATCGGGTTGTTCCCTTTTTTTTGATGCTTGAGAGGGAGAAATGCAGACAGTCCTTGCAGAGCTGCTGCTTAAATGAGTGAAAAAATAGTAAAAATAAGCCAAAAATCTACTTAAAGCCATTTTTGTACTCTGGAGAATGTATTTTTGTTTTTCCGACCTGTCCTTGCCTTGGTGATGTTGTGAACATAACCGAACGGGACTTGGTGAGTTCAGAAATTGTCTTTTATTTCATGCAAGAAATTTTTGTTGTATTATATTGCTCATTTCATGCAAATGGAGAGCCAAGGTAGCAGATTTATGTTGTTTTATGTTAAAAACGGTGGATTCGTGCTTAAACGACACACAGGCTGCAGTTCAAAGGCCTTTGACGGTGTTTCAGCACGCCATATTGGCGTCACCTCATTTACGGCTAAATAAGCTGGAAAAAACTGACTTTTACTGTTATTTAAGGGCTACCCGTGTGTTATTTTCGAATGTTTATGCACTTTATTTTGTTGTTATGGTAGGCCATTAAGGTTTGGATCGGGAAATGCTGAGCTAGAATCGGAGTTTGATCCGCTGAGCGAGAAACAAGATGGCGAGCCACCCACGGACCCATTGAACTGTACCGAGCAGGAAAAAGGAAAACGCCCCCTGCTGGACGTTGAGCTCTTTCGCTGATAAAACTGGTAGGATTAATCCATACACCTCTGCAAAAGAACAGCGGACTTTTCAAAGCACTGGATAATCATTCGGAGTAATTCCAGGACTAATAGTTAAAGGACACAAAGACAACTTTCTTTTGTTTATTTGTTTGTTTAAGGGATTTATTCAGCCTTTTGCTGAATTGTTTTCAGTTTTACATTTATTTATTTATTTTTGTAATTTATTTTGGTCAACCTTACATTTTAATGCTGTAATGGTGTTAATGGAAATGTAAATAATTTTGTTGGGTTAAAACAAAATAAGAACTGGTTGAGAATTTAAAGGTGAACCTAGACCAAGATTAAATTAAATCTTGGGCCTAAAGAACTGAACTTGATTTAAAATAACACAGTGTTAATGCAAATAGATCAAAGGATAAACTTGAACTTAGAACTTGAAATAAATAAAACAATAACCTAGGTTGAAAATAACATCCTTCTAAAGCCAAATAAAAGGTTTTGAGATAAATAGGATGAACTGACAGAACATACTGAACTAAAAGGGGGGAAAGAAAAACCTCTTTTTCTTAAATGTGTGATGTTGAATGTTTTATGTAATGTGTCTATAACTGTCTATTCCCTGTCTTCACAAAATAATAAGCCGGCAATTTAAACGTATTTACTGGTCTGTGGTCTTTATTACATGCTACACTCATTACTGCTCTAGTAGTCGAACCTAACTGGTCCTAGTATACTGTAACGACTCCAGAAGTGTTACACATTGTTTGACAAATTTTAAAAGACCTCAGCCGCCTCAGAAAATAGAGACAACACTGACCCTTCCTGTAGAGTGCAGTGCTGTTTTTAACCCAGTCCAGTTAATCATCACTGTGTACTCCAAGGTATTTATATTCCTCCAATGTATTGTCCACATTGAATTGAAACAGGGATTACAGGTTTCATGGTTTCCTGCACAATCAATTCTTTGTTTTTTGTCACTATGCTGCAGATGACTTTGCTCACACCATGTGAAAAAGGATTCCACC